>NW_022160137.1:0-25696 GCF_008728515.1 Papio anubis | reverse complement strand
GCTTGAGCCACCGCGCCCGGCCACCTAACTCATTTTTTGAAGCCAGTATCATCCTGATACTAAAGCCAGGACAGGACATTTAAAAAAAATAAAACTGCAGACCAATATCCTTGATGACCATAGATGAAAAATCCTCAACAAAATACTAGCAAACTGAATTCAACAGCACATCAAAAATATAATTCACCATGATCAAGTCAGTTTCATTCCAGGGATGGTTTAACATACACAAGTCAACAAATGTGATTCATGACATAAACAGAATTAAAAACAAAAACCATATGATTATCTCAATAGATACAGAAAAAGCATTCTATAAAATCCAGCATCCCTTTATGATAAAAACCCTCGCTGGGTGCAGTGGCTCATGCCTGTAATCCCAGCACTTTGGGAGTCCAAGGTGAGTGGATCACTTGAGCCCAGGAATTTGAGACCAGCCTGGGCAACATAGTGAGAACTTGTCTCCATAAAGAAATTTTAAAACTGGCTGGGCACAGTGGCTTACGCCTGTAATCCCAGTACTTTGGGAGGCCAAGGTGGGTGGATCACCTGTGGTCAAAAGTTTGAGACCAGCTTGGCCAACATGGTGAAACCCCATCTCTACTAAAAATATGAAGTTAGCCAGATATGGTGACACATGTCTGTAATCCCAGCTATTTGGGAGGCTGAGGCAGGAGAATCACTTGAACCTGGGAGGCAGAGGATGAAGTGAGCCGACATTGTGCCACTGCACTCCAGCCTGGTCAAGAAGAGTGAAACTCCATCTTAAAAAAAAAAAAAAAATTTAGATTAACCATATGTGGACCAGGTGTGGTGGCTCATGCCTGTAATCTCAGCACTTTAGGAGTTCAAGGTGGGCAGATCACCTGAGGTTAGGAGTTCCAGACCAGCCTGGCCAACATGGTGAAACCCTGTCTCTACTAAAAATACAAAAATTAGCTGGGCGTGGTGGCAGGTGCCTGTAAACCCAGCTACTCAGGAAGCTGAGGCAGGAGAATCTGTTGAACCCAGGAGGTGGAGGTTGCAGTGAGCTGAGATCGCACCACTACACTCCAGCCTGGGGGACAAGAGTGAGACTTCAGCTCAGAAAAAAAAAAAAAAAAAAAATTAGCCACATGTGGTGGCACGTGCCTATATTCCCAGCTACTTGGGAGGCTGAGGTGGGAGAATTGCTTGAACCCAGGAGGCAGAGGTTGCAGTGAGCCAAGATCACACCACTGCACTCCAACCTGGGTGACAGAGCGAGACTCTGTGCAACATAGGGAGACCCTGTTTCTACCAAAAAAAAAAAATTAGCCAGGCATGGTGATGTGCAACTGTAGTCCCAGCTACTTGGGAAGCTGATGCAGGAGGATCACTCGAGCCTGGGAGGGCAAGACTACAATGAGCCATGATCATGCCACTGCACTCCAGCCTGGGCTACAGAGCAAGGCCCTGTCTCACACACACACACACAAAAAAAGGGAGAGAGAGAGAATTATTTCATTCAAATTTAAGTAAGATTAGTGATTGTCTTAGTCAGTTTTATACTGCTATGACAGAATACTTGAGACTGAGTAATTTATAATGAACAGAAATTTATTTCTCACAGTTCTGAAGGCTGGGAAGTCTGAGACTGAGGGACCAGTATCTGGTGAGGGCCTTCTTGCTGCATCATCTCATGGTAGAAGACTGAGAACAAGAGAAAGAGCAAGAGGGGGAAGAACTCATCTTTTTGTAAAGTACCCACTCCTGAGATAATAGCATTAATCCATCCATAAAGGCGGGGCCCTCATGACCTAATCATCTCTTAGAGGTCCCACCTCCCATTGTAACCTACTGTTACAATGGCAATTAAATTTCAGCATGAGGCTGCACACGGTGGCTCACGCTTATAATCCCAGGATTTTGGGAGACCAAGGTGGGTGGATCACTTGAGGCCAGGGGACTGCTTAAAACAGTACCTGCCACGTAGTGAGTATATGATGAACATTTGCTCATTATCATGATCATCATTATATTAATACTCTTGTAGGAAACATCCTGGAAGAGGCCAGGTGCAATGGCTCACACCTGTAATCCCAGCACTTTGAGAGGCCAAGATGGAAGGATCACCTGAGGTCAGGAGTTCGAGACCAGCCTGGCCAACAGAGATGAGTGAAACCTCATCTCTACTCAAAATACAAAAATTAGCTGGGCGTGGTAGTGGGTGCCTGTAGTCCCAGCTACTCGGGAGGTTGAGGCAAGAGAATCGTTTGAACCTGGGAGGCAGAGGTTGCAGTGAGCTGAGATCACACCATTGCACTCCAGCCTGGGTGACAAGAGCAAGACTCCATCTCAAAACAAACAAAAAATCCTGGAAGCATGGATAGACAATAGGAGGTTGAGTGGTTTTGTTTTTCCTTTGTGCCTTTTTCTGTCCTCCCTTCCCTTCCCTTCCTTCCTTTCTTTCATTTGAGACAGGGTCTCGCTCTGTCGCCCCGGCAGGAGTGCAGGGGCAGTTTTGACGTCAAAAATAATGTGTAAGCTGGTCTGGCATAGTGGCTCATGCCTGTAATCTCAGCACTTTGGAAAGCCCAAGTGGGTGGATCACTTGAGGCCAGGAGTTCGAGACCAGCCAGACCAGCGAGACCGGCCTGACCAACATAGAAACCCTGTCTCTACTAAAAATACAAAAATTAGCTGGGCTTGGTGGTGTGCACCTGTAGTCCCAGCAATTATGATGACTCACTGCAGCCTGGGCTCAAGCAATCCTCTCACTTCAGCCTCCTGAGTAGCTAAAAAAAAAAAAAAAAGGTATGTACCACTATGCCCAGCTGATTCTTATTTTTGTGTTTTTTGTAATGATGAGGTCTCTCTATGTTGCCCAGCCTGGTCTTCAACTCCGAGGCTTAAGTGATTCTCCCACTTCAGCCTCCCAAAGTGCTGGGATTACAAGCATGAGCCACCATGCTTGGCCTCTTCTTTGTTCTTTTCTATGTCCTTGAAAACATCTACAATAAACTTACACATTTTTTTGAGACAGAGTCTCACTTTGTCACCCAGGCTGGAGTGTAGTGGCACGATCTCAACTCACTGCAACCTCCTTCTCCTAGATTCCAGCGATTCTCCTATAATAGCTGGGACTACAGGTGCACACCACCAAGCCCAGTTAATTTTTGTATTTTTAGTAGAGACAGGGTTTCTATGTTGGTCAGGCTGGTCTCGCTGGTCTGGCTGGTCTCGAACTCCTGGCCTCAAGTGATCCACCCACTTGGGCTTTCCAAAGTGCTGAGATTATAGGCATGAGCCACTATGCCAGACCAGTTTACACATTATTTTTGAAACAATTTCCCATTCCAATAAAACCCTTTGTCTTTTTCACAAGCCATTTCTTTTGACTCCATTCATATGGTCCCTCTCCAACCTACTGCTCCTCCACATGTAAATAAATATTTAAGAATTACATCCTTTCTGTGTTGCCAAAACTAAACAAGCATCTCATCCTCTCTATATAGTTTTCTTCATTATCCAATATTTTTGGCTTCTTCTTGCTCCTTCCTTCCAGAACAGTAATGTCTGTCCTAACTCATAACCGGTAGGCAAATAGCAAATGCATCTTCTGAATAGTCGTTCTGTAAAAGCCAAATTTGATTAGCATAGGGAGAACATTTTCTGCTAGCCAGTAGATAAGGTATGCCCTGCCAAAACAAGCTCTACCTTTTCGAGGTCTGATTCAAGAAGCAAATGTGTCTCCATGGCAACCTTGTAATCTAAATTTAGATACCTCAGCAAAAGCATCAACTTTTTAAAGATATTTATTTCAAGATTTCAAATAAATGCAATGCTGAGTTTAGCAATATCAAAGCACAAGCATAGCAGGTTTTATCATCATGGTGTTTTTATTTTTATTTTATTTTATTTTTATTTTATTTTATTTTTGAGACAGAGTCTCACTCTGTCACCTAGGCTGGAGTGCAGTGGCGCAACCTCTGCCTCCAAGGTTCAAGTGATTCTCCTGCCTTAGCCTCCAGAGTAGCTGGGATTACAGGCGTGTGCCACCATGCTCAGCTATGTTTTTGTATTTTTAGTTGAGACGGGGTTTCACCATGTTGGCCAGGCTGGTCTCAAACTCCTGACCTCAAGTGATCTGCCCACCTCGGCCTCCCAAAGTGCTGGGATTACAGGCGTTAGCCACTGCACCCGGGCAACAGTGTTTTGATTAACCAAGTGATCTTTTTTATTTTTGTTGTTGTTGTTTTGCCTTTTTCCCCCGCTTAACTTTTCATTTGGAACGTTTTCAAACCTATAGAAAAGTTAAAAGAATGTACAAAGAAATATTATATAACCTTCATGTAGTCCACAGACTGTTAGCTTTTTGCCACATTTGCTTATGTGTATGTGTATACATACACACATGCACACACGCACAGAGAGTTGACCCCTAATCAACACAAGTTTGAACTGTGTGGGTCCATTAGACGTGGCTTTTCTTCTGCCTCTGTCATCCCTAAGACAGCAAGACCAACCCCTCCTGTCCCTCCTCCTCCTCAGTGAAGACACGAAGATGACAAGGATGAAGACCTTTATGATGATCCACTTCCACTTCATAAATAATAAGTATATTTTCTCTTAGCCTGGACAACATGGCGAAACCCAAAAAATTAGCCAGGCATCATTGCAGACACCTATAGTACCAGCTACTCAGGAGGCGGAGGTGGGCGGATTGCTTGAGTCTGAGAAGGTTGAGGCTGCAGTGAGCTGTGATCATGCCACTGTACTCCAGCCTAGGCAGCAGAGTAAGACTAAAATACATATACATATTTTTTTTTTCTTCCTCCCTCTCTTTTTGTTGTTTTACTTCTGTTGTCTCAGCTTTTTGGGAGACGGAGTCTTGCCCTATCACCCAGGCTGGAGTGTGCAGTGGCGTCATCTCGGCTCTCTGCAACCTCTACCTCCCGGGTTCAAGCAATTCTCCTGCCTCAGCCTCCCAAGTAGCTGAGACTACAGGTGTACGCCACCACACCCGCTAGGTTTTTTTTTGTATTTTAGTAGAGACGGGGTTTCACTGTGTTGTCCAGACTGGTCTCAAACTCCTGAGTTCAGGCAATCTGCCTGCCTCGGCCTCCCAAAATGCTAGGATTATAGGCGTGAGCCACCGCACCTAGCCCCTTATGATTTTCTTAATAAAACGTTTTATCTATGTTTCTTTATTGTAAGAATACAGTGTATAATATATATAATATGCAAAATATATTAATTGACTGTTTACATTATCAATAAGGCTTTGGGTCCATAGTGGGCTATTTGTATTAGTTAAGTTTTGAGGAAGTCAACAGTTGTACATGGATTGTTTTCAACTATTTAGGGGGTCAGCACCCACAATCTTCGTGTAATTCAAGGGCTAACTGTACATATATAATATTTTTTATTTTATTGAACCACTTGAAATTAAGTTGTACATATCATGACATTTCACTTCAAATACTTTTATATGTATCTGCTAAGAATATAGACATTGTGATATATGAGTACATTACATAACCACACCCAAGAAAATGAACAATGAGGCCTGGCAGGATGACTCATGCCTGTAATCCCGGTGCTTTGGGAAGCTGAGGGAAGTGGATCACTTGAGCCCAGAAGTTCAGGATTAGCCTGGGCAATATAGTGAGAACTCATCGCTACAAAAAAACATTTTTTTTTTTAATTAGCAGGGGCCAGGCTTGTAATCCCAGCACTTTGGGAGGCCAAGGTGGGTTTATCACTTGAGGTCAGAAGTTTGAGACCAGCCTGGCCAACATGGGGAAACCTCACCTCTACTAAAAATACAAAAAAAATAGCAGGATGTGGTGGTGCACACCTGTAAGCCCAACTACTCGGGAGGCTGAGGCAGGAGAATCACTTGAACCCTGGAGGCAGAGGTTGCAGTGAACCAAGATTGCACCAGTGCACTCCCACCTGGGCGACAGAGCAAGACTCCATTCCCACCCCCACAAAATTAGCAGGGCATGGTGGCACATGCCTGTAGTCCCAGCTACTCAGGAGACTGAGGTGGGAGGATTGCTTGAACCTGGGAAGTGAAGGTTGCAGTTAGCCAAGATTGCAACACTGAACTCCTTCCTGGGCAACAGAGAAAGACCTTGTTTTAACATTAAAATAAAATAAAATAAAATAAACACAAACACAGTTATTATCTCACAGTGTCTGTGGATCAGATGTCCAGATATGGCTCAACTGAGTCCTCTGCCTCAGAATCTCTCTCAAGCCTGCTCAAAGTGTGGGCCAGGACTAGAGTTTTATCTGAATGCACAACTGAGGAAGAATCCAGGCCAGGCTCACGTGGTCTTCAGCAGAATTCAGTTCCTGAAGGCTTTTGGCCTGAGGGCCTCTGTTCCTGGCTGGCTGTTAGCTAGAAGCTGTTTTGTGTCTTTTTTATTTTATTTATTTATTTTTTTTGAGACAAAGTCTTGCTCTGTCACCCAGCCTGGAATGCAACAGCGCCATCTCGGCTCACTGCGGCCTCCTTCAAGTGATTCTTCCCGCCTCAGCCTCCCAATTAGCTGGGATTATAGGCACCCGCCATCACACCCGGCTAATTTTTGTATTTTTAGTGGAGACTGGGTTTTGCCATGTTGGCCAGGCTGGCCTTGAACTCCTGACCTCAGGTGATCCACCCACCTCAGCCTCCCAAAGTGCTGGGATTACAGGCATGAGCAACCACACTCGGCCGGCTGTTCTCAGTTTCTAAACATTTTTCCTCTCACACTGCCACATGTTTTATCAAACCACACAAGCCAAGAAGAGGATAAAGTCTCCTAGCAAGACAAAGTTACAATCATATGTAACATACTCACAAAGTGACATCCCCATCACCTTTGCTGTATTCTGATGGTTAGAAGCAAGTCACACCCCTGCCCACTCTCAAGGAGAGGGAATTACACAAGCGCGAGAATGCCGGGATCCTGGGATCACTGGAGGCTGTCTTAAAGTCTGTCTGCCTCCAACTTCAAAGTGAAAAGGTGAAGCTCTTTGAAAGACAGTTATGCAAATGAAAAGACAAACCTTAGACTGAGAAATATTTATGAAACACATGTCTCGGCCGGCGTGGTGGTTCACGCCTGTAATCCCAGCACTTTGGGAGGCTGAGGTGGGTGGATCACCTGAGGTCAGAAGTTCGAGACCAGCCTGGCCAACATGGTGAAACCTCATCGCTACTAAAAATACAAAAATTAGTCGGGCATAGTGGCACATACCTGTAATCCCAACTACTGGGGAAGCTAAGGCAGGGGAATCTCTTGAACCTGGGGTACAGAGGTTGCAGTGAGCGAAGGTTGCACCACTGCGCTCCAGCCTGGGTGACAGAGTGAGACTCCATCTCAAAAAAAAAAAAAAAAAAAAAAACCCCAAGAAACACATGTCTTAGCAGGACTTGTGTCTCAAATACATGAAGAATGGTAAGTAAACAAACAACCAATTTTTTAAATGGCCAAGAGTGAATAGATACTTCACCAAGAATGACAAAGCAATGCATAGAAATGCTCAGCAGCTATAGGCTGGGTGTGGTGGCTCACGCCTGTAATTGCAGCACTTTGGGAGGCTGAGGTGGGTGGGTCACCTAAGGTCAGGAGTTCGAGACCAGCCTAATCAACATGGTGAAACCCCATCTCTACTAAAACACAAAATTAGCCAGGCGTGGTGGTGGGCTCCAGTAATCCCAGCTACTTGAGAGGCTGAGGCAGGAGAATTGCTTGAACCCAGGAGGTGAAGGTTGCAGGGAGCTGAGAATCTGTCTCAAAAAAAAAAAAAAAAAATCTCAACAGCATTCATCATTAGAAAAATACAAACTAAAACCACAATAGATACCACTACACTCATGTTAGTATGGCTGAAATGTAAAACAACAACAATAAAAACTAATTATAGCAAGGGTATAGAGCAACTGGAACTTTCCTACATTGATAGTGGGAATGCAAAATGGTAGAGCCACTTTGAAGAACAGTTTGGCATTTTCTCATAAAGTTAAACACACCCTCATGTTATGTGGCAAAAAGGCTAACTCTGTAGGCCTGGGTTGCTCAAATCTTGCATATTGCCAGTCTTTAGGGCTGGCCCTTGGCCCAGCTTCTGGGAGGTGACCTCCGAGACCTTGGCATCTCCTGCGTGATGAGAGTCCTTGGGAACTTCCTGGGGCTGGGATCTGAGAAGCTAAGGTCAGTCCCATGGGTGCTGCAGGCCTGAGTGACCAATCCCCAATATGGTTTGGATCTGTGTCCCCACCCAAATCTCTTCTTTTTTTTTTTTAAGACGGAGTTTCACTCTTGTTGCCCAGGCTGGAGTGCAATGGTGCGATCTTGGCTCACTGCAACCTCCACCTCCTGGGTTCAACCAATTCTCCTGCCTCAGCCTCCCAAGTAGCTGGGATTATATGCGTGCACCACCACGCCTGGCTAATTTTGTATTTTAGTAGAGACGGGGTTGGTCAACTCCTGACCTCAGGTGATCCACCTGCCTCAACCTCCCACAGTGTTGGGATTACAGGCATGAGCCACCGCACCCGGCCTCCCATCCAAATTTCATGTTCAGTTGTAATCCCCAATGTTGCCGGTGGAGCGTGATGGGAGGTGATTGGATCACAGGAGGTGGATCCTTCATGAATGGTTTAGCACTGGGGTCCCCAACCCCTGGGCCACAGACCGGTATCAGTCCATGGCCTGTTAGGAACCAGGCCACACAGGAGGAGGTGAGCAGCAGGTGAGCCAGCATTGCCGCCTGAGCTCCGCCTCCTGTCAGATCAGCGGCATTCGATTCTCATAGGAGCACGAGCCCTGTTGTGAATTGTGCGTGCAAGGGATCTAGGTTGTTCACTCATAAGAATCTAACTGATGCCTGATGATCTGAGGCGGAACAGTTTCATCACGCAACCACTCCCCAACCCCATCTGTGGAAAAATTGTCTTTCATAAAACAGGTCCCTGGTGTCAAAAATATCGGGGACTGTTGTTTTAGCACCATCTTTTTGGTGCTGTTCTTGTGACAGATCTGGTTCTATGAGATATGGCTGTTTGAAAGTGGGTAACACTTCCCCTCTGTCCCTCTGGCTCCTGCTCTGGCCATGTAAGATGTGCATGCTTCCCCTTCACCTTCCGCCGTGATCGAAAGTTTCTTGAGGCCTCCCAGAAGCCGAGCAGATGCCAGCATAATGCTTCCTGTACAGCCTGCAGAACCGTGAGCCAATTAAACTTCTTTTCTTTGTAAATTACCCAGTCTCTTTCTTTTCTTTTCTTTTTTTTTTAAGACAGAGTTGCACTCTGTTGCCCAGCTAGAGTACAGTGGTGTGATCTAGGCTCCCTGCAACCTCTGCCTCCCCAGTTCAAGCGATTCTCTTGCCTCATCCTCCCGAGTAGCTGGGATTACAGGCACCCGTCACCACACCTGGCTAATTTTTTTGTATTTTTAGTAGAGATGGGGTTTCACCATGTTGGCCAGGCTGGTCTCGAACTCCTAACCTCAGGTAATCCACCCGCCTCAGCCTCCCAAAGTGCTGGGATTACAGGCATGGGCCACTGTACCTGGCCTCTTTATTTCTTTATAGTAATGCAAGAACAGAATAACACACTCCCAGTAAAAATATAGGCCATCAAGGCTCAGGTGAGCTTCCCTGGTTGGCAATACTGGGAGAATTAAGGGCTGTCTACGGGAGCCAGCTGGGAGAGGACAACAGGAAGCTTGCACCTGGTTTCTCCTGGCCAACACCCTATGAACCTCTTCGCTGTGCTGATTTTAGTCTGTATCATCCACTGTAACAAACCATAATTATGTTTAACAGCTTTTCTGAATTCTGTGAGTCCTTCTAGCAAGTGACCATGCCTGAGGGTTGCCTCGGCAACCACCAACACACCCTGGGATCCACCTATACTTCACTCATACTGGTGGGCCCATACTTCCTACATGAAACAGGACCCATGGTTCACTCCTAAGTGGGAAACTATGAAAATTCATCTTTTAACAAAAACCCGTATATGAATATTTATTTGTAAGGGTCTTAGTCCTGAAATCATCAACAACTGGAAGCAATCAAAATGTTCTTTAACTTGTGAACGGATAAATAAATTGTGGTACATCCACGTAAAGCAACGCTGCTGTGGAATGGAATGAACCCATGGTGCACACAGCAACATGGATGACTCTCAAAAGCATCATGCTCTGTCCCAGAAGCCAGGCTCAGCAGGCTACACACATAGTCATTCCATATACATGACATTTTTACAAAGGCAAAACTCTAGCGACAGAGAACAGGCCAGTGCTGGCCAGGGGCTGGGGTGGAGGGAGGGGCTGACTACAAAGTGGTGTCAGATAATGTTTTGGGGGTAATTGAAATCCTCTAGATCTTGATTGTGATGGCATCGCTGTGTTTGTCAAAACTCATCAAACTGTTTACTAAAAAGAGAGAATTTTTAAAAAGAGAGAATTTTATTGTATGTAAATTACGCTTCGGTAAACTGACTTTAAAGTAGCAATGAGTTGGACATTTTGGGGAATCAAATAACCTAGAAATTTGCGTAAGGGCTTTTCTCCTGCCTCGGGGCTGTACCAAATGCCTTATTGCCTAGTGTTATGCTATGAGGTTCATTTCAGTCTTCTGCTTGTGAGACTTTTTTTTTTTTTTTTGAGACAGAGTTTCGCCCATCTTGGCTCACTATAACCTACGCCTCCCGGATTCAAGCGATTCTCCTGCCTCAGCCTCCCGAGCTGGGATGACAGGCGCCCGCCACCATACCCCACTAATTTTTGTAATTTTAATAGAGATGGGGTTTCACCATGTTGGCCAAACTGGTCTCAAACTCCTGACCTCAGGTGATCCATCCACCTTGGCCTCCCAAAGTGCTGGGATTAGAGGCATGAGCCACAGTGACTGGCCCCCCTCATACTTTTTTAACTTTTAAAATTCATTCATAGGCCGGGCGCGGTGGCTCAAGCCTGTAATCCCAGCACTTTGGGAGGCCGAGACGGGCGGATCACGAGGTCAGGAGTTCGAGACCATCCTGGCTAACACGGTGAAACCCCGTCTCTACTAAAAAATACAAAAAAAACTAGCCGGGCGAGGTGGCCGGCGCCTGTAGTCCCAGCTACTCGGGAGGCTGAGGCAGGAGAATGGCGTAAAAACCCGGGAGGCGGAGCTTGCAATGAGCTGAGATCCGGCCACTGCACTCCAGCCTGGGCGACACAGCGAGACTCCGTCTCAAAAAAAAAAATAAAAAAATAAAAAAAATAAAATAAAATTCATTCATATAAAAGCATGTGTGTAATGTATTTTTAATGTTTTAATTTTGTTTTTGTTTATTCTTTATTTTGTAATGTATTTTTTTTACAGGCTAGCATGCAGTGGTGCAATCACAGCTCTTTGCAACCTCAAATTCCTGGGCTCATGCCATCCTCCCACCTCAGCCTCCCGTGCAGCTGGGGCTACAAGTGTGTGCCACCACACCTGCTTAATTTATTAATTTTTCTTTTGAGGAGAAGGGGTCTTGCTATATTGACCAGCCTCGTTTCAAACTCCTGGCCTCAAGTGATCCTCCAGCCTCCACCTCCCAAAGTGCTGGGATTCTAGGTGTGAGAATCCTGGCCAAAATAATATACGTAATGTTGATGTAAGGTAAACACTCAATATTAAAATAAACTCCTTTGAAGCCAGCATCTGATGTAACAATTAGAACACCATCAACATCGTTGAAGCTGCCCTTCTGCCCTTTCCTTTTTTTTTCTGAGATGGAGTCTTGCTCTGTCGCCCAGGCTAGAGTGCAGTGGCACGATCTCGGCTCACTGCAACCTCCACCTCCCAGGTTCAAGCAATGTTCATGCCTCAGCCTCCCGAGTAGCTGGGATGACAGGCGTGTGCCACCACACCCAGCTAATTTTCATATTTTTAGTAGAGACAGGGTTTCACCATGTTGGCTAGTCTGGTCTTGAACTCCCAACCTCAGGTGATCTGCCCACCTCGGCCTCCCAAAGTGCTGGGATTACAGGCGTGATCCACTGCGCCCGGCTGAAGCTGCCCTTTCTATAGCACTCCCCAGCTGGTCCCCAGAGGTCTCCACTGACCTGAATTTTATGTATATCAGAATCTCGCTTTGCTTTTTATGAGTAGTTTTACTAGATATGCAGCATTCCCTTATAACATATTGTTTAGCTTCCTTGGTTTTGAGTTTGGTGAGAATGGAATCAGCCAGGTGCAGTGGCTCAAGCCTGTATTTGCAGTGCTTTGGGAGAGCAAGGCAGGAGGACTGCTTGAGGCCAGGATTTGCAGACCAACCTGGACAACATAGCAAGAGCCTATCTACACAAAAAAACTAAAAACAAAACAAAACAAAACAAAAAAACGTATCCAGGCTGGTGACCTGCACCAGCTACTCAGGAGGCTGAGACAGGAGGATCACTTGAGCCTGGGAGGAGGAGGCTGCAGAGAGCTATGATGGTGCCACTGCACTGGGGATCGTTCATATGTAGATTGTGTCAGCCAGAAAACAAAAGTTCATTCTTATGCTTCAAAGGAAGAGATTGTGTTGAAGAAACTACAAGTTGTGGTCAAAGTTAAGGAAACCAACCAGGCGTAATTGAAGCTCCCAGGGATGAGCAGCTGTGGAAAGCCGTGACCACCCTAGGCCTGATGGAGCCAGGGAGCGCACCTGTGCCCTGAGAGCTGGGTCACTATGTCACTGGCTGAGGAGGTCCACTGGGAGCCGCAGCTGTGCAGCCACTGCCAGTACAGCTCTAGCAGGGGAGAGATACTCCAGGGTCTCTTTGGCCCTGCTGGTGTCTCCTGTTGGGAGAATCTGGCTGGAGCTCAGCTGCAGGAAGCCCCCAGTGCAGCAGTCTGTTGGATTCAGCCCGTGGGACACAGCACGGAGCAAAGGACAGAGCGTGATCAGGGGAAGGGTTGGAAGCATCTTTTCTCAAAATGTTCTCACTCAATACAGAATTGTTTCAAAGGTTCATTCCTGTTGGGCGTGACTGTGATTCATTCATTTTGAAGTAGTTTAATATGCCATTGGTTACATAGACCGCAATGTATTAATCCATTCTCTTGTGGTTGGATGTCTGAGTTGTTTCTAGCTGTTTGGTTTTTGGTGTGTTTTGTTTTGTTTTTTACAGTTTTTACAATTATGAACAACGAATACTGTATGAAGGCTTCTGAGATAACGGAAAGAGGGCTTTGCCCACAACCAAGAGTGCCATGAAAGGTGGGAGGGAGGGATGGGCATATGGTACATGCCTGCAACCCCAGCATTTTGGGAGGCTGAGGCAGCAGCATCATTTGAGGTCAAGAGTTTGAGGTCAGTCTAGGTAGCCTACCAAAACTCTGTTTCTACAAAAACATTTTAAAAATTAGCCGGGCATGGTAACATGTGCCTCTAATCCCAGTCTCCTTAGGAGGCTGAGGCGGAAGGGTGACTTGAGGCCAGGAGTTCAAGGCTGCAGTGAGCTATGATTGCGCCCCTGCACTCCAGCCTGTGCTACAGAGCAAGCGCCTGTCTCTTAAAAAATAAATACATACATACATACATACATAAAATAAAATAAAATAAAGTAGGAGATATCTCGTGCTTTTCCTCAGGCAGAGATGACCTAGCCACCTCACCTTGCTCTAGGTGGGATTAATTGACAAGGCAACGGATCCTGTTTTTTATTATGGTTAAGTATACACAACATAGACATTTACCATTTTAACAATTTCTAGTGTATGATTCAGTTGCATCAAGTATGTTCCCAGGACAGCTGTTTTTCTAGTAGTGAAATTGAACCAGTAGCAAGTTGGCATGGTTTTTTTTTTTTTTTTTTTTTGAGACAGAGTCTTGCTTTGTTTCCCAGGCTGGAATGCAGTGGCTCAATCTCAGCTCACTGCAACCTCTGCCTCCCAGGTTCAAGTGATTCTCCTGCCTCAGCCTCCCAAGCAGCTGGGATTACAGGTGCACGCCACCACACCTGGTTAATTTTTGTACTTTTAGTAGAGATGGGGTTTCGCCATGTTGGCCAGGCTGATCTTGAACTCCTGACCTCAAATGATCTGCCCACCTCGGTCTCCTAGAGTGCTGGGATTATAGGCATGAGCCACCATGCCCAGCCGCTGGCATGATTTTTAAACCAAGATCGCTCCCTGGAATTTTACATATATAATATGCTCCATTTGTCACAACCTTTTGATTTATTTATAAGAAAAGCATTCACAGTTCTTGCAGAATTTACTTGAGAATGAGAGTACAAGTTTTTATTTTCATGTTTTTTTTTCCAAGGGGTCCCCAAAGCATTAAAGATATAGTGAATGGAAAGGGCCTAGGAAGCAGAAGTTGTTGATGCCAATTGAGAGACATTTGACTATTTTCAATTTCCATCATTACAAACAATTCTGCCATTAACATCTTTGTCTCTGTCTCCTTGTACTCTTGTACTTCTTTAGGGTAAACACTGAAGAATGGCATTGCCAGGACATAGGAAATACCACATTTAATTTAATAGGTACTGCCAAATTTCCCTGTCGATTCTGAAAACTGGAATGCTTAGATCAAGATCCCAATGTCTCAGTCATTGTCTAGGGCCCAGAAGACCTAAAAACATGTTTGGGCAGGTGTTCCTCAAATACGTCATTTAGGTTGTGTCTCTCCCAGGCCTGCTTGAGTAACTGGTACGCAGATCTTTAATTCACTCAACAAGTGGTTATTGAATGTCTATTATGTGCTAGTGCTGTTCCAAGCTCTGAGGATGAAGAAGTGGGAAGAGGAGACAAGTCCCTCCAATCTAGTCAGGAAGGTATATTCTCACACTGTTTAAACTCAGGCTGTTCTCAAGTGTGTCTGATCCATAATAGGAACACAGTGTTCATGCATTCATGCTGGTCTTGCTTGGAAAAAGATCATCTTTCTTGGTATTTTTTGGCTATAGCAAAGAGTTTTTATTAATAGTAGCCAAATTTTTAACTTTCTATCGAAATACGCCATGTCCAATTTTGTCCATAATTATGGAAACTCAGGAGCTCAATATTGTACCATATTTATCCAAGATAGATAAAAATATATTCACAAAAAAACCCCTCTTTGTACCAGAATGTAATGTTCATTGCAGCTTTATTTCTAATAGCCAAAAAACAAAACAAAACAACAAGAAACAAACAAACAAACAAAAAACCAGCCCAGCCGAGATATCCATCAATAGGAGAACGGATAAACAAGTTGTAGCCTATTCAACAGTGAAAAGGAATGAACCACTGATGCAAGCAAATGGCATAAGTGAGTCTCAGAAACGTTCTTCTGAGTGGAAGAAGAGTACACACTGCATGATTCCATCTATATGCAGGCACAACTAGAACAGGCACGACTAATCTATGCTGGAAAAAGTGAAGACACAAGGGTTGGGGGCAAGAATCGAGTGGGCAGGGGCATGAGAGACTTTCTGAGGGTGATGGCAATTTATCTTGATGAGGTGTTGGGTAGGCAGGTGCATTTTTTTTTTTTTTTGAGACAGAGTCTCACTCCTGCTCAGGCTGGAGTATAGCGACACAATCACAGCTCACTGCAACCTCCGCCTCCTGCAGAGGTTCAAGCGATTCTCCTGCCTCAGCCTCCCGAGTAGCTGGTATTACAGGTGTGCCCCACCACACCTGGCTAATTTTTGTATTTTTAATAGAGATGGGGTTTCGCCATGTTGACCAGGCTGGTGTGGAACTGCTGACCTCAAGTAATCTGCTCAACTTGGCCTCCCAAAGTGCTAGGATTACAGGCATGAGCGACCACACCCGGCCACAGGTGCCTCTTATCAAACAGGAAGCTTGAGATTTGTACATTTTATCAGATGCAAATTTTACCTCTGAAGGAAAAAAAATAGAACCATAAACAAATATCGAACTTTAAATAATAATGTGTATGCTGAATTATTAGGGGGAAGTGTACTGGTGCCTGCGATTTACTTTAAAATAAATGAAAAACAAGCCAGGCACAGTGGCTCACACTTGTAATCCCAGCACTTTGGGATGCTGAGGCAGGTAGATCATCTGAGGTCAGGAGTTCAAGACCAGCCTGACCAATATGGTGAAACCTCATCTCTACTAAAAATACAAACATTAGTCAGGCATGGTGGCAGGTGCCTGTAATTCCAGCTACTTGGGAGGTTGAGGCAGGAGGATTACTAGAACCTGGGAGGTGGAAGTTGCAGTGAGCCAAGATCTCGCCATTGCACTCCAGCCTGGTTGACAGAGCGAGACTCCGTCTCAAAAATAAATAAATAAATAAATGGAAAATAAGGTGGGTCGGGTGCGGTGGCTCACTCCTGTAATCCCAGCACTTTGGGAGGCCAAGGCAGGTGGATCACGAGGTCAAGAGTTCAAGACCAGCCTGGCCAAGATGGTGAAACCCCGTCTCTGCTAAAAATACGAAAATTAGCTAGATGTGGTGGTTGGTGCCTGTAATCCCAGCTACTCGGGAGGCTGAGGCAGAGAATCACTTGAACCCGGGAGGCGGAGGTTGCAGTGAGCCAAGATCGCGCCACTGCACTCCAGCCTGGGCAACAGAGAGAGACTCCTTCTCAAAATAATAATAAAAATAATAATAATAATGATAATGATAAGGTGAATTGATGAAGAATGGGTAGCTGGATAGAAATATACAGAACAAAGCCACTATAGTAAAAATATAAATTATAGAATCTAACTGGCATCTCTATTTAAAAAAGGATTTTTGAGACAGGCACAGTGGCTTGCACCTATAATCCCTGCACTTTGGGAGGCCGAAGTGGATGAATCACTTAAGTTCAGGAGTTTGAGACCAGCCTGGCCAACATGGTGAAACCCATCTCTATTAAAAACACACAAAAAATTAGCCAGGTGTGGTGGCAGATGCCTGTAATCCCAGCTACTCCAGAGGCTGAGGCAGGAGAATCACTGGAACTTGGGAGACCGAGGTTGCAGTGAGCCGAGATTGCACCACTGTACTCCAATCTGGGTGACAAGAGCAAGACTATCTCAAAAAGAAAAAGAAAAAGAAAAAAGAGAGAATCTTTGGAGATCAAAAGCCTCACGTGACGTCATCCTCAGCCATGTGAAGCCAGTTCAGAGCTTTTTTTTTTTTTTTTTTGGAGTGGAGACAGAGTCTAGCTCTGTCGCCCAGGCTGGAGTGCAGTGACACAATCTTGGCCCACTGCAACCTTTGCCTCCCGGGTTCAGGGAATTCTCCTGCCTCAGCCTCCCGAGTAGCTGGGATTACAGGCGTCCGCCACCACACCCAGCTAATTTTTGTATTTTTAGTACAGACGGGGTTTCACTGTGTTGGCCAGGCTGGTCTTGAACTCCTGACCTCGTGATCTGCCCGCCTCGGCCTCCCAAAGTGCTGGGATTACAGGCGTGAGTCACTGCGCCCGGCCCAGAGCTTTTTGTTGGTGAAACAAAGGGAATTTCTTGGAGGGATTTAGGAAAGAGTAAAGGAGAGAGAGTGATCACAGGACATCAAGGGATTGCAACAGATTCTTCTCTAGTGGCCTCCATCTCCTTGAATGCTTCCCAATTCATCCTTTAGAACATTTTTCTGGCAACTTGAAGATCTTTTCCTAGAGCCTTTAATCCAAAAGGAGCTACGACTCAGCTGACACTGAGATGTCCATATTCAAACGCAGAGGCCACACTGCGGTTTAATTACAAACTTTTTTGTGACATACTGTTCCTCTTGCCTGCAAAGGCATGGATCGTCAAGAGTTGACTGAGAAATGCTTTTTAGAAACCTTGCCAATTATCAACAGATTAGCGATGTAACAGAGTACCCCTATTTTTCTGATAAAGAAAATGAGTTATTTTTAAAATGTTATTTTCTTTTGTCTTTCCTCCTTTTCCCCTGTTCTCCACTTCCTACTTATGTCTTTAGGAATGCATTTATAACCTTGACCTTCCCTTCACCAGACACTCCCTACAGGGCAAGCTTATCCAACTGTGTGATTACTTAGAGGCTCCAGAGCTGGAACTTTCTGCCACTGGGAGATAGCCTTGAGAGACAACAGTCAATTTACAATGTAAAATGTGCCTGCAACAGAACTCTCTCCCACCTTGAGAGCCTCTCGAGACAATGGCTACTTTACAACCTAGCTGTGCCCACAATGGCACCAGCTAGACCACCATGAGCCACTGCACCCGGTGCCAAGTCCCTTTTTAAAAGCTTCTACTAGCTGGGCGCGGTGGCTCACGCCTGTAATCCTAAAACTTTGGGAGGCTGAGGCGGCGGATCACCTGAGGTCAGGAGTTCGAGACCAGCCTGACCAATATGGCGAAACCCTGTCTCTACTAAAAATACAAAAATTAGCCAGGCATGGTGGCACGCACCTGTAGTTCCAGCTACTCAGGAGGCTGAGACAGGAGAATTGCTTGAACCTGGGAAGTGGAGGTTGCAGTGAGCCAAGATCGCACCACTGCACTCCAGCCTGGGTGGCACAGCGAGACTCTGTCTCAAAAACAAAACAAAACAAACAAAAACAAACAACAACAACAACAAAAACCCAAAAAAGCCTCTGCTGGTCTTTATACCAGACCTCACTCTGGTTAACTGACCTCTGCCAGCAGCAAGTGACTGAACCTGCATTTTGTTTACAGTGATGCTGCTAAAATAAGCAGCTTCACGTCACCCACAACTCAATTCAGCGTTCTGAGTTGGGCTCCTGCTCTTTACAGTGTCTTATACTCTGATTCATGGCCAGCTAAGGGGTTGAAATGATTCCAGAGAAGGTCCAAACTTCTTTTGTTCAGGACCACCACACCCACTGAGAAATGTGCCCAGATGACCTTCAGAGGGAAACCTCATTCTCTTGACATTTTTTTTTGTTGTTTTGGAAGCTCTCTAGCTCAGTTCTGAACTGAAACACACACACACACACACACACACACACACACACACACACACACAAAACTCCCAATCTGAACTATTCGAACTATTCTCCCCTTGGTTTCAAAAAAAAAATTTTTTTTCAACACGGAGTCTCGCACTATCGCCCGGGCTGGAGTGCAGTGGCACAATTTTGGCTCACTACAACCTCTACCTCCCAGGTTCAAGCGATTCTCCTGCCTCAGCCTCCCAAGTAGCTGGGATTACAGGCGCCCGCCACCACACCAGGCTAATTTGTTGTATTTTTAGTAGAGATGGGGTTTTGCCATGTTACCCATGGTGCTCTCAAACTCCTGGTCTTGTGTGATCCTCCCGCCTCAGCCTCCCAAAGTACTGGGATTATAGGTGTGAGCCACCATGCCCAGCCAAAATGGTACAGTATATTTTACCACAATAGAAGAATATTTATTTTATTTAAATTTTTCAAAATATAGAGATGGGGGGTCTCACTATGTTGTCCAGGCTGTTCTCAAACTCTTGGACTCAAGTAATCCTCTCGCCTTGGCCTCCAAAAATATTATAATTTATATTTATATTTCTTTTGTGAATTATCTTTTCATATTATTTGCTAATATTTCTATTAGATTTTTTTCATATTGATGGTCATATTTCTATTGAATTTTTCTTTTTCATATTGACGATAGGAATTCTTTTTTTTTTTTTTTTTTGAGACACAGTTTTGTTCTTGTTGCCCAGGCTGGAGGGCAATGCCATGATTTCTGCTCACTGCAGTCTCCACCTCCTGGGTTCAAGCGATTCTCCTGCCTTAGCCTCCTGAGTAGCTGGGATTACAGGCGCCTGCCACCACGCCCAGCTAATTTTTGTATTTTTAGTAGAGACAGGGTTTCTCCATGTTGGTCAGACTGGTCTCGAACTCCCGACCTCAGGTGATCCACCCACCTCGGCCTCCCAAAGTGTTGGGATTACAGGTATGAGCCACAGCACCCAGCCGATGATAGGAATTCTTTCTATAGTTTGACATCTAGCCCTTTCTTATATGTGTCACAAACATTTTCTCCCAGTCTAACATTTCCCAGGTATTTGTTTACATAAAATCATATCAAGCCAGGTGAGCAGCATTAGTCTTAGCTACTGGGGACAAAAGAGGCTGAGGCAGAATGATCCCTTGAGCCCAGGGGTTGGAGACTGTATTGAGCTATATGGTTGCCCCACTGTACTCAAGTCTGGGTGACAGTAAGACCCCATTCTCTTTTTTTGTTTGTTTGTTTGTTTGTTTGTTTGTTTGTTTGTTTTGAGACGGAGTCTCGCTCTGCTGCCCAGGCTGGAGTGCAATGGCCGGATCTCAGCTCACTGCAAGCTCCGCCTCCCGGGTTCACGCCATTCTCCTGCCTCAGCCTCCCGAGTAGCTGGGACTACAGGCACCCGCCACCACGCCCGGCTAGTTTTTTGTATTTTTTAGTAGAGACGGGGTTTCACCGTGTTAGCCAGGATGGTCTCGATCTCCTGACCTCGTGATCCGCCCGTCTCGGCCTCCCAAAGTGCTGGGATTACAGGCTTGAGCCACCGCGCCCGGCCCTACCTTTTCTTTATGGCTTCTGAATTTATTATCTGGCAGAGGAAGGAAGGCCTTCTTTACTTCATAAGCATAAAACTATTATCCTAAAAAACAAACAAACAAACAAACAAAAACAACTATTATCCTATACCTTCCTCTGGTGTTTTTAGAGTTTTTCTACATTTGGATTGTTACATCTGTCTGGAATTTATTCCTGTGTGTGGTGTGAAGTAGAGAACTGATTTATATATCCAATTGAACTGAAACATTTTATTTTATTTTGTTTTCCAGACAGAGTTTCACTCTTGTTTCCCAGGCTGAAGTGCAATGGCATGATCTCAGGTCACTGCAACCTCTGCCTTCCAGATTCAAGCGATTCTCCTGCCTCAGCCTCCCCCGTAGCTGGGATTACAGGCGCACACCACCAGGCCCGGCTAATTTTTGTATTTTTAGTAGAGATAGGATTTCACCATGTTGATCAGGCTGGTCTCGAACTCCTGACCTCAGGTGATCTGCCTGCCTCAACCTCCCAAAGTGCTGGAATTACAGGCATGAGCCACCACTCCCGACCTGAAACGTCTTTGAGTGGTCTCTTCCTCAACAATTTGAAACGCTACCTTTATGAGACCTGAAAATGTGCGAGAGCAGAGCACTCCTCTACCAAAGCACATAGGCTCTGCCCATCCTGGTGTCTCGGAGACTGCTTTATTCATATTAGCTCAGTTAAGTTTGTTGAATTCGGCCGGGTGCGGTGGCTCAAGCCTGTAATCCCAGCACTTTGGGAGGCCGAGACGGGCGGATCATGAGGTCAGGAGATCGAGACCATACTGGCTAACACAGTGAAACCCCGTCTCTACTAAAAATTCAAAAACTTAGCCGGGCGAGGTGGCAGGCGCCTGTAGTCCCAGCTACTCGGGAGGCTGAGGCAGGAGAATGGCGTGAACCCGGGAGGCGGAGCTTGCAGTGAGCTGAGATCCCGCCACTGCACTCCAGCCCGGGCGACAGAGCGAGACTCCGTCTCAAAAAAAAAAAAAAAAAAAGTTTGTTGAATTTAATATTTCATTCATGTTGTCTTTAAAGATAGATGAAATAAGGAGAACTGAAGCAGAAAGTGAGAAATCACGTGATGACCGTTAAGGCTGTCCTAAATATATTTCTTTTGAAAATCTAAACGGGCACGGGTGGAAATGGCGATCTTGCACGTTTTAATATGCAACCACATCCTTACATAAAACAGCCAAGCATGCAAGACTGTCGATCTTTTTTCTCTATGAATCATGCATAACAGATTAGTGTATTTTAAAATTCTCATGCATAACTTCAATGTATTATTAGTATTCATACATTTTTAAAGTAGAATTTTCTAAGGAGTAACCACATTAAGTGCTTTTCAGAGATAAAATCTCTATAAAATTATATATAAATTTTTAACAATTTGCAGTTATGGATTAAATCTAAAACACAAAAGTAATCTTTACAGTTAAGGATGTAAGGAAACACTGCAGGACTTAACAAAAGCCACTCTCTAACAAAATAGCACAGCCAGATTTTATGAGTACGAGTTACCCATTAGAATGCACTGTTTAAGGTTAAATTAGGTGTAGTTTCAAAGGCTTTCCTCAACACTATATATTGCTGTCAGGTGGGTGGGGGGCGGGCAGGAATCTAATAATTATAGGTTCTGAAAATCACTCAGGAAGGGAAGCAAACGTTTATGGTGCACTAACTGCCAGGCCCCGCATCTGATCTGCTCTGACCCTCTGGGTAAGGTATTATCATCTCTTCAGTTAAGCCCGTTACCTATATCCTTAGCTCCTTCTGTTGTGAGGTCAGGTTCATTTGCAACCGAGAGGTGGTGGAATGGAGCTGCGGATGATGTCCCCTGCCCTGATGACGATCCGCGTTCACCCCAGCGAGTGTCTGGTAGCTGCGTGCTGTTTCCCCTCAATTCCATCACTAACCGTGGCACTGTATTTCCATGCCCTCAAAAAAATCTCAAACATCTACTTACTTCTTTCCACTGGAAAAGATTTTTGTGGAATCAGCATCTGGAAGCTAATATGTAATTCTTTTTTCTTTTATTTTTTCTGTTTTGTTTTGAAACAGAGTCTTGCTCTGTCGCCCAGGCTGGAGTGCAGTGGCACGATCTCGGCTCACTACAAGCTCCACCTCCCGGGTTCACGCCACTCTCCTGCCTCAGCCTCCCGAGTAGCCGGGACTACAGGCACCCACCACCACGCCCGGCTAATTTTTTTGTATTTTTAGTAGAGATGGGGTTTCACCATGTTAGCCAGGGTGGCCTTGATCTCCTGACCTCGTGATCCTCCCGCCTCGGCCTCCCAAAGTGCTGGGATTACAGGCGTGAGCCACGCTAATGTGTAATTCTAAAGTGGAACTAGCTATGCTGGATTTTTTTTTCTTTTTTTTTTTTTTTTCCAGATGGAGTCTAACTCTGTCGCCCATACTGCAGTGCAGTGGCACGGTTCAATGCAACCTCCGCCTCCCAAGTTCAAGCGATTCTCCTGCCTCAGCCTCCAGAGTAGCTGGGATTACAGGCACCCGCCACCACACCTGGCTAATTTTTTTGTATTTTTAGTAGAGACAGGGTTTCACCATGTTGGCCAGGCTAGTTTCAAACTCCTGACCCCAAGTGATCCGCCTGCCTTGGCCTCCCAAAGTGCTAGGATTACAGGCATGAGCCACTGCGCCCTGCCGATTTTTTTTTTCTTAATAGTAGCTTCTTTTAAAATTGAATTTGTATCCAATCCTGAGAAAATGTCCAATACTCCAAAGGTAAATGAGCTTTTACTCCTAAATATTTGTTCTTATGCATTTTGTTCCCTTTCAGTTTTGTATTTGTAGGTATTATTTTAAAA
This sequence comes from Papio anubis, assembly GCF_008728515.1. Taxonomy (NCBI): domain Eukaryota; kingdom Metazoa; phylum Chordata; class Mammalia; order Primates; family Cercopithecidae; genus Papio; species Papio anubis. The sequence continues at coordinate 2,439 of NW_022160137.1, read as the reverse complement.
ATATCCATTATTATTTGCTTCCAAAAACGTTGATGGCCACGGAGACTGGTTGCCTGGTACAGGGGCTTCAGTATACTGTGCTGCTCGCATGAGCAGTAGTATCCCTAACAGAGCAACTATAAAAAAGTGTAATGGCCAAATTATGGTTTTGCCACACGATGAACTATTAAGTATTAAAAAAAATTTTGCAGTTAAGGAAAAAACCAAACATGTGAAGAAAATTCACTCTGTCTAAAATAATTGCTTTTAGCTTCTGGGATTAAATGGTTTGTTTGTTTTTTGAGGCAAAGTCTTGCTCTTTCACCCAGGCTGGAGTGCAGTGGCAGATCTCGGCTCACCCGACCAGGATTACATTTTTTAAAACCTCAAAAAGTATAAAGTAATAAACCATTTAGGGGCCCTGCATGGTGCCTCACGCCTGAAATCCCAGCATTTTGGGAGGCCAAGGTGAGCAGATCACTTGAGCTTGAGGTCAGGAGTTTGAGACCAGCCGAGCCAACAAGCGTAAACTCCGTCTCTACTAAAATACAAAAATTCGCCTGTGGTGGGCGCCTGTAGTCTCAGCTACTCGGGAGGCTGTGAGACTGGAGAATCACTTGAACCCAGGAGGCAGAGGCTGCAGTGAGCAGAGCTCGCACCATCACATTCCAGCCTGGGGGACAAGAGCGAGACTTCATCTCAAAAAAAAAAAAAATGTAATCCTAGCTTTCACAATCTTGAAATAAAAACAGTTGTTACCAATTGATGAGCTGCTTCCCATCATCTATTTAAGCCTAATGTTTAGAAATTCTCAATTCTAATTCTCAAAATTACTTGGTGTTTCAACCAAGTATTTCTGTTGCAAACTCCTGGAACAAACGGGGATTGTGATAAGCAGACACATCTTTAGGTTGATCTGTGTGGGTTAGCAGAGATTAGTTTTTAGTTTACAATGCTTGTTAACGCGAAAAAGTCTAAATGTCTGACAAATCATATATTCTTGAAATAAAATACTACACAGTGCTTACAAACGCTGTGTAAGTGTATTCATTAACATAGAAGAAAGGTCACAGTATGATAAAGACTACAAAATAGGATGTACGATACCACTTTGTACAATCATGTAAGCATAGAATAGGATCTGAGAAAAATGCATCTTTAAATAGCTACTTAAATAGTTGTTTAAGTAAGCGAATTATGGGTGATTTTAGCTTGTCTGCAGTTCCTGAGTTTTTTTTCCAATGAGTATTAGTTGCTCCCCTATGATGACACACATCTATTTGTCATCCCTGCCTCTGTCCATCCCCCTAACCTCATCCCTAACCCCGCAAGACTTTTATACACATTTCCCAAACTGCTACAACAGAACAGAACTTCCCCCGGGGGCCTCCATGATTACCAAGAATCCAAGTACTAAGTACCAAGATCTGTGCCTTAAATCCTGATTAACCCACATTTGACGCACGTCAAGCTCAATCTCTGAGAAGCCAAGAGAATGCAGGGTTCTCGTTCACTAGTTTTTCTAATCAACCAATTGCTGTCTGATAAGAAGTTCTCTTCCTTATACTTTTAGATGTCTGATACTGGTACAGCCAGTCAACCATTCTCATCACTCAAAAGTATTGTCGACTCTGTTTAAAGGGCAAGAAACTAACTTTCTGTACTGATCCCAGAAAACATGCCTCAAGTGGCTTTTGAGAAGATCTTTGTACCCCAGGTTGGAGTGCCGTGGCACAATGATAGCTCACCGCAGCCTCGAAATCCTGGGCTTGTGATCGTCCTTCATCAGCCTCCTGAGTAGCTGGGACTACAGACATGCACCACCATGCTCGGCTGATTTTTAAAATTTTTTGTAGAGACTGGGTCTCGCTGTTGCTCAGGCTGATTCTGAACTCAGGCTCAAGCAATCCTCCTACCTTGGCCTCCCAAAGCACTGGTGTGACTGCCACACCCAGCCCCCAGGGCGGCTTAGTTAAAAAACTTTTTTTCCTTTGACAGTTGAAGTTGGTTTATTGTAAACGTATGTGTCCTGGCCAGGTGCGGTGGCTCATGCCGGTAATCCCAGCACTTTGGGAGGCCGAGGTGGGCAGATCATCAGGTCAGGAGTTTCAGACCAGCCTGACCAACATGCTGAAACCCAGTCTCTAATAAAAATGCAAAAAAATGGCCGGGCGCGGTGGCTCAAGCCTGTAATCCCAGCACTTTGGGAGGCCGAGATGGGTGGATCACGAGGTCAGGAGATCGAGACCATCCTGGCTAACACGGTGAAACCCCGTGTCTACTAAGAAATACAAAAAATAGCCGGGCGAGGTGGCAGCGCCTGTAGTCCCAGCTACTCGGGAGGCTGAGGCCGGAGAATGGCGTGAACCCGGGAGGCGGAGCTTGCAGTGAGCTGAGATCCGGCCACTGCACTCCAGCCTGGGCGACAGCGCGAGACTCCGTCTCAAAAAAACAAACAAA
>NW_022160136.1:0-471 GCF_008728515.1 Papio anubis | reverse complement strand
AGTGTTGTGTTAATTCATCTCACACAGTTACATCTGTATTTCGTGGATCTCTTTGCTAGCCTTATTTCTGTGGAATCTGAGAACAGATATTTCGGATCCCGTTGAAGACTATAGGGCCAAAGGAAATATCCTCCGATAACAAAGAGAATAAAGCTTTCTGAGAAACTTCTTTGTGTTCTGTGAAATCGTCTCACAGAGTTACAGCTTTCCCCTCAAGAAGCCTTTGGCTAAGACAGTTCTTGTGCTATTGGCAAAGTGAAATTTGGAAGCCAATAGAGGGCTATGGTGAAAAAGGAAGTATCCTCAGATGAAATCTAGAAAGAAGCTTTCTGAATAACTGCTTAGTGTTGTGTTAAGTCATCTCACAGAGTTACATCTGTATTTCGAGGATCTCTTTGCTAGCCTTATTTCTGTGGAATCTGAGAACAGATATATGGGATGCCTTTGAAGACTATAGGGCCAAAGGAAATA
>NW_022160135.1:0-471 GCF_008728515.1 Papio anubis | reverse complement strand
ATGGGGATCCTCTACCTCTGCCCAAGCTAACAACCTCCGAAACCTCTCATATGCCCCTATCCCTAACGTGCCACTATACCTAAACCCCAGTCAGGAGAAGTTTCCCCACTGTTTCTCAGGAACTAATTCCAGCCTCTGCGACATCACTGCAACGCCCCCTAGTACCACCCTAAGGGCTCCGCCGGGCATATTCTTCTGGTGTAATGGAACATTATCTAAGAACCTGTCTGGTCCCTCTGTTACCAATCTACTGTGTATTCCTGTCACATTAGTTTCCTGGTTGACTCTACTAACTGCCGGCAAGTTCCTGGGGTACACCGGTAACTGGACTAGTACTGCTATTCACCCAGTCCCTAGACCGAGACCTGCACGAGCCATATTTCTCCCCCTCATTGCGGGAATCTCCCTCACCTCATCCCTCATTGCGGCCAGACTGGCGGGGGGAGCCTTAGGTCACACCCTCATAGAAAG
>NW_022160134.1:0-472 GCF_008728515.1 Papio anubis | reverse complement strand
GGCAACAGAGCCAGACTCCATCTCAAAAAAAAAAAAAAAAAAAAATTTTTCTGGTCGGGCACAGTGGCTCATGCCTGTAATCTCAACACTTTGGGAGGCTGAGGTGGGCAGATCACTTGAAGTCAGGAGTTGGAGACCAGCCTGGCTAACATGGTGAAACCCTGTCTCTACTAAAAATACAAAAATTAGCCGGGCATGGTGGCAGGCACCTGTAATCCCAGCTACCCGGGAGGCTGAGGCAGGAGAGTTGCTTGAACCCAGGAGGTGGAGGTTGCAGTGAGCCGAGATCACACCACGGCAGTCCAGCCTGGGCAACAGAGCAAGACCTGGTCTAAACAAATAAAAATAAAATAAATAAAATTTTTTAAAAAAGATCCAGCCAGGCGTGGTGGCTCATGCCTGTAATCCCAGCACTTTGGGAGGCCGAGGTGGGCGGATCACGAGGTCAGGAGATCGAGACCATCCTGGCTAT
>NW_022160133.1:0-472 GCF_008728515.1 Papio anubis | reverse complement strand
TCCTTCCTTCCTTCCTTCCTTCCTTCCTTCCTTCCTTCCTTCCTTCCTTCCTCCCTCCCTCCCTCCCTCCCTCCCTTCCCTTCCTCCCTCCCTCCCCTTCCTCCCTCCCTCCCTCCTTCTTTCCTTCCTTCCTTCCCTTTCTTCCTCCCTTCCTTCCTTCCTTCCCCCCCTGAACATCAGGGTCGGTCCTTCCTTCCTTCCTTCCTCCCTTCCTTCCTTCCTTCCTTCTTTTTTCTTTTTTTTTTCAGACAGGATTTCTCTCTGTTGCCTAGGCTGGAGTGCAGTGGCACCATCTCAAATCACTGCAAGCTCCGCCTCCCTGGTTCACACCATTCTCCTGCCTCAGCCTCCCAAGTAGCTGGGACTACAGGCGCCCGCCACCACACCTGGCTAATTTTTTGTATTTTTTAATAGAGACAGGGTTTCACCGTGTTAGCCAGGATGGTCTCGATCTCCTGACCTCGTGATCCAC
>NW_022160132.1:0-472 GCF_008728515.1 Papio anubis | reverse complement strand
AAAAAAAAAAAAAAAAAAAAAAAAAAAAAAAAAAAAAAGTATCTGAATCAGTGAAAATAAGGACTCTCTATAAAATATGCAAGTATACAATTTTTTCATAAATTTTAGGGGGCACATAACCCCCCCGTCCACTGAGAAAGCACTGTAAGAGCTCTACTGGGGAGGGCTGCTTAGAGACAGAAAGTGTTCGTGTTGTCATGTAGCATGAATCTGATTTTTTTTTTTAATTTAATTTTATTTTTTTTATTTTTTTTTATTTTTTATTTTTTTTTTTTTTGAGACGGAGTCTCACTGTGTCTCCCAGGCTAGAGTGCAGTGGCGCGATCTCGGCTCACTGCAAGCTCCGCCCCCCGGGTTCACGCCATTCTCCCGCCTCAGCCTCCCAAGTAGCTGGGACTAAAGGCGCCCGCTACCGCGCCCGGCTAGTTTTTTGTATTTTTAGTAGAGACGGGGTTTCACCATGTTAGCCAGG
>NW_022160131.1:0-472 GCF_008728515.1 Papio anubis | reverse complement strand
GTTCCCCTTCCCGAGTCCAAGTGATCTCATTGTTCAGTTCCTACCTAGGAGTGAGAACATGCGGTGTTTGGTTTTCTGTTCTTGCGATAGTTTGCTGAGAATGATGGTTTCCAGCTGCATCCATGTCCCTACAAAGGACACAAACTCATCCTTTTTTATGGCTGCATAGTATTCCATGGTGTATATGTGCCACATTTTCTTCATCCAGTCTGTCACTGGTGGACATTTGGGTTGATTCCAAGTCTTTGCTATTGTGAATAGTGCCTCAATAAACATACGTGTGCATGTGTCTTTATAGCAGCATGATTTATACTCCTTTGGGTATATACCCAATAATGGGATGGCTGGGTCATATGGGGTCATATGGTACTTCTAGTTCTAGATCCTTGAGGAATCACCATACTGTTTTCCATAATGGTTGAACTAGTTTACAGTACCACCAACAGTGTAAAAGTGTTCCTATTTCTCCACA
>NW_022160130.1:0-473 GCF_008728515.1 Papio anubis | reverse complement strand
GATAGATAGATAGATAGATAGATAGATAGATAGATAGATAGATAGATAGATGATAGATAATAGATTATAGATAGATATTACATAGTAAATATTACATAAAAATAATACAAATTACATATATGTTATATGGTAAAGATTATATATATGAATATACATATTAAGAGATTCTTTTAATAAGATAATGGCTCACACAAATATGAAGGCTGAAAAGTCTCACCATCTACTGCCTGTGAGCTGGAGACCCAGAGGAGCCAGTGTTGTAGTTTGAAGGCCTGAGGGCTGAAGCACCAATGGTGTAGATTCCAGTCTGAATCTGAAGGCCTGAGAACCAGAAAATCCCAGGACAGGAGAAGACCAATGCCCCAATTAATGCAAGCAATCAGAAAGAGGGAGACTTTAATACTCACTTTAGAGAAGAGTAATACAAAAATCAAGGATCTTAGCATCCTTTTTTTTTTTTTTTTTTTTTTTTT
>NW_022160129.1:0-473 GCF_008728515.1 Papio anubis | reverse complement strand
GTTTTGGTACCAGTACCATGCTGTTTTGGTTACTATAGCCTTGTAGTATAGTTTGAAGTCAGGTAGCGTGATGCCTCCAGCTTTGTTCTTTTGGTTTAGGATTGTCTTGGCAATGTGGGGTCTTTTTTGGTTCCATATGAACTTTAAAGCAGTTTTACCCAATTCTGTGAAGAAAGTCATTGGTAGCTTGATGGGGATGACATTGAATCTATAAATTACCTTGGGCAGTATGGCCATTTTCATGATATTTATTCTTCCTATCCATGAGCATGGTATGTTCTTTCATTTGTTTGTGTCCTCTTTTATCTCACTGAGCAGTGGTTTGTCGTTCTCTTGGAAGAGGTCCTTCACATCCCTTGTAAGTTGGATTCCTAGGTATTTTATTCTCTTTGAAGGTATTGTGAATGGAAGTTCATTCATGATTTGGCTCTCTGTTTGTCTGTTACTGGTGTATAAGAATGCTTGGGATTTTT
>NW_022160128.1:0-473 GCF_008728515.1 Papio anubis | reverse complement strand
AGAAATCACCGGTCTTCTGTGTCGCTGGCGCTGGGAGTTGGAGACTGGAGCTGTTCCTATTCGGCCATCTTGCTCCGCCCCCAACAATGTCTTTTAATAATTTTTTTTTTTTAAAGAAATTTAAGTGCCAGGCACATTATGAGTTTCTATTTCCCCATGTAGTGGACAGTGAAGTATGTTTCCCTGCCCTGTGTATATTCCTCCTTATTATGGTAACAACTCTCCACTTTTTCTCCTTACACTGGCCCTCCTCTCTTCCCAATCCTGTTGGGTCAGGTGGGCTGGTTTCACACGCGTAGCCCTGCAGGGAGGGAGGGACTGAGCACATTCCCCTCACCTGTCCTGCTTGAAGACTGCATTCTGTCTCCTTGGTCAGTGATTCAGGGATAGGTAAAAAAATTTATGATGAGCCAAATGAGGATTTCTCTCTCTCTCTCTCTCTCTCTCTCTCTCTCTCTCTCTCTCTCTCTCTC
>NW_022160127.1:0-473 GCF_008728515.1 Papio anubis | reverse complement strand
CCTGAGGTCAGGTGTTCGAGACCAGCCTGGCCAACATGGCAAAACCCCATACTTACTAAACATACAAAAATTAGTCAGGCGGCCGTGCGCAGTGGCTCACTCCTGTAATCCTAGCACTTTGGGAGGCCGAGGTGGGCGGATCACCTCAGGTCGGGAGTTCGAGACCAGCCTGACCAACATGGAGAAGCCCCGCCTCTACTAAAAAGAAAAAATTAGCCAGACGTCGGGTGGCACATGCCAGAAATCCCAGTTACTTGGTAGCCTGAGGCAGGAGAATAGCTTCAACCAAGGAGGCGGAGATTGCGGTTAGCTGAGATCTTGCCACTGCACTCCAACCTGGGCAACAACAGCGAAACTTTGTCTCAAAAATCAACATCTACAACAACAACAGCAACAACAAGAACAACAACAAAACAAAATTAGCCAGACCTGGTGGCGCATGCCTGGAGTCCCAGCTACTACTCAGGAGGCTG
>NW_022160126.1:15320-25700 GCF_008728515.1 Papio anubis | reverse complement strand
GAGAAAGAAATAAAGGGTAGTCAAATAGGAAGAGAGGAAGTCAAATTGTCTCTGTTTGCAGATGACATGATTGTATATTTAGAAAACCCCATTGTCTCAGCCCAAAATCTCCTTAAGCTGATAAGCAACTTCAGCAAAGTTTCAGGATAAAAAAATCGATGTGCAAAAATCACAAACATTCCTATACACCAGTAATAGACAAACAGAGAGCCAAATATGAGTGAACTCCCATTCACAATTGCTACTAAGAGAATAAAATGCCTAGGAATACAACTTACAAAGGACGTGAAGGACCTCTTCAAGGAAAACTACAAACCACTGCTCAAGGCAATAAAAGAGGACACAAACAAATGGAAAAACATTCCATGCTCATGGATAGGAAGAATCAATATTCTGAAAATGGCCATACTGCCCAAAGTAATTTATAGATTCAATGCTATCCTCATCAAGCTACCACTGACTTTCTTCACAGAACTGGAAAAAACTACTTTAAACTTCATATGAACCCAAAAAAGAGCCCACATAGCCAAGACAATCCTGGGGAAGAAGAACAAAGCTCGAAGCATCATGCTACCTGACTTCAAACTTTACTGCAACGCTACAGTAACCAAAACAGCATGGTACTGGTACCAAAACAGATACATAGACCAATGGAACAGAACAGAGGCCTCAGAAATAACACCACACATCTGCCACCATCTCATCTTTGACAAACCTGACACACACAAGCATTGGGAAAAAGATTCCCTATTTAATAAATGGTTTTGGGAAAACTGGCTAGCCATATTCAGAAAACTGAAACTGGACCACTTCCTTACACCTTATTAAAAAGTCAACTCAAGATGGATCAAAGAAAAGACTTAAACGTAAGACCTACAACCATAAAAATCCTAGAAGAAAACCTGGGCAATACCATTCAGGACATAGGCATGGGCAAAAACTTCATGTCTAAAACACCAAAAGCAATGGCAACAAAAGCCAAAATAGACAAATGGGAACTAATTAAACTAAAGAGCTTCTGCACAGCAAAAGCAACTATCATCAGAGTGAACATGCAACCTACAGAATGGGAGAAAATCTTTGCAGTCTGCCCATCTGACAAAGGGCTAATATCCAGAATCTACAAAGAACTTAAACAAATTTACAAGAGAAAAAGCGAACAGCACCATCAAAAAATGAGCAAAGGATATGAACAGACACTTCTCAAAAGAAGACAGTTATGCAGCCAACAGAAATATTAAAAAAACTGCTCATCATCACTGATCATTAGAGAAATGCAAATCAAATCCACAATGAGATACCAACTCACGCCAGTTAGAATGGTGATCATTAAAAAGTCAGGAAACAACAGATGCTGGAGAGGTTGTGGAAAAATAGGAATGCTTTTACACTGTTGATGGGAGTGCAAATTAGTTCAACCATTGTGGAAGACAATGTGGTGATTCCTCAAGGATCTAGAACTGGAAATACCATTTGACCCAGCAACCCCATTACTGGGCATATACGCAAAGGATTATAAATCATTCTATGATAAAGACACATGCACACATATGTTTATTGCAGCACTATTCACAATAGCAAAGACTTGGAACCAACCCAAATGTCCATCAATGATAGACTGGATTAAGAAAATGTGGCACATATACACCATGGAATTCTATGCAGCCATAAAAAAGGATGATTTCACGTCCTTTTTAGGGTCATGGATGAAGCTGGAAATCATTATTCTTGGCAAACTATCACAAGATCAGAACATCAAACACCACATGTTCTCACTCATAAGTGGGAGTTGGACAATGAGAACACAGGGACACAGGAAGGGATCATCACACACAGGGACCTGCTGGGGGTTGGGGAGCTAGGGGAGGAATAACATTAGGAGGAATACCTACTGTAGGTGACAGGTTGATGGGTGCAGCAAATCACTATGGCACATGTATACATATGTAACAAAACTTCACGTTCTGCACATGGAACCCAGAGTTTAAAGTATATAAAAACTAATAAAATAGAAACAATTATGGGCCTACGTATCGACATAAAGCAATGTGAGCTTGTTTTATGAGGCTTTAAGAGTAAAGAATAAAGTAGATCGTAGGCTCATTCAAGGCTCACGATGGTCTGATCACACTTTTTTGGTGCGTTCTTTATCACAGTAGTAATACATTCCTGTGTATGCTTTCTTTTCAAATGAGAGAGAAATGTTTACAAGGTGAAAATCACCTTGATTCTACTGTCCAGAGGCTGCCACTTGATACTTTTCATTCTTATTTCTTTAGTTATGATCAACTCTGAGTAATAAAGTTATATTTCATTTTAATTTATCAGTATGAACAAGTGAATCAGTTGATTTCGCTTATACAATATAGAATGTTCAACATATATAACATATTCTTTTTCTTCCACTTCATGAAATTTGTTACTTGTTTATTTTTGTTTCAATACACACTCAAAATTTGATATCTTCACCTATGCTTCCATTCTTGTGCCTCATGCTATAGTCAAATTATGCTACTTATCTTTTTCAGAAATGTCATTTAAATTGGACTCTAATCCAAAGATGGAGAGACATTCTGCGATGCATTCTTTCAGCAAATGTTTTTTCCAGCACCCTCAGTAAGCATTTAATAAGATTCTTGCATGGGCTGAATTTTGTCCCTACAATATTCATGTTGATATCCTAAGCCCCAGTAATTCAGAACCCTACTGTACAGTATTTGGACATAAAGACTTTAAAAAGGTAATTAACTTCAAAAGGAAGTGTTATCCTGGACCTTAATCCAACAGGACTGGTTATAATAGGAGGAGGTTAGCACACAGACACCCAGGAGGAAGATCATGTGAAGACACAAGAAAAAGAAGATGCCATCAACTTGGTCCACGCCTTGATCTCAGACTTCTAGCCTGCAAAGTTGTGAGATAATAATATTGTGTTGGTTAAGCCTCCTGGTCTGTGATACTTTGTTATGGCAGACTTCATGAACTAATAAAGACATACCAGGTACCTGGCTTTATTTCAGGCACTTGAGTTTTAGTGTGAATAAAACTTAGACCATGGTCTCCTGGAGCTTATCCCCAAAGGGCTGAATGAGCACCCTCAGAAAGTAAATAGAGACTGAAAAGAGAAGAGGTCTAAAGGGTCTCTATTCATTAAAACTCTGGAGGAGAAGTTGGATCCAGCAAGCCATCCAAAGAGAAACTGATCAATGGAGCAAAAGTCTAAGAATTAGATAGAAGTTCATGTGGGAATTTAGTATACGATTAAGGTTGCATGTCAAAATTGTGGGAAAAACATGAAAAGAAGAAACTGTGGGAGAAGCAGGAGAGCTAGGAGAATGCTATGCTCCGGAATCCCAAGCCATGGAGTCATTGGTTAGTAGATGGTGTCAGTAGCACTTATATGCTTTTGGTGGTAATGTAAATTAGTTCGACCACTTTGGAAAGCAGTGTTGAGATTAATCAGAGAACTTAAAACAGAACTTCCATTCTACCCAGTAATGCCATTACAACAGAAAACAAGTTGTTCTGTCAAAAAGGTATCACATTTGTATATTCACTGCAGCATTATTCACAAAAGTAAAGACATGGAATCAACCTAGGTGCCCATTAACAGCGAATTAGATAATGACAATGCGTTACATATAAACCACGGAATGACAGCCATAAAAAAGAACAAAATCATGTATTATGCAGCAACATAGATGCAACTGGAGGCCATCATCCTAAGCAAATTAATGCAGGAACAGAATACCAAATGCTGCATGTTCTCACTTGTAAGTGGAATGTAAACATTGGGTTCTCAGGGACATAAAGTTGGTAACAATAGAAACTGGAGACTACTAAATGGAAGGGTGCAAAGTTTGAAAAACTAACTGTTGGGTACCATGCTCAGTACCTGGGTGATGGAATCATTCATAAACCACACCTCAGCATCTTGCAATACACCCAGGTAATAAACCTGCATATGTACCCCTGAATCAAAAATAAAAGTTATATAAAAAAAAAAACAAAAAAACAAAAAAAGAAACCTTTACACCCTACCTGAATCCCTGCACAAAAGGTAAGTTGAAATAGACCATCTAAATGTAAAAGCAAAAATTAAAATCCTGTTGGAAGAAAACATTGAATGTCTTTTCTTTCTTGGGAGTAGAAAAAGATTTCTTAGGACATATAAAGTGCTAAACATAAAAAAAAATTGATGTTAGATTTCATAAAATAAAAACTTCTGCTAATCAAAAAGTACATTTAAAATGAATAATCAAGTCCCAAATTGGGGCAAATATTTTAAATACACAAATCTGAGAAGGAATTTTTATTTAGTATATAAATAAGTCCAACAAATCAATGTCAAGGGACGACCCAATCAATATGGACAGCAGTCTTGAACAGACACGTTGAAAAAGATCCATAAATTGCAAATAAGCATACGAAAAGATGTGTATTGTGCTGGGTAAAAGTTTGGCATGTTTTAAGGTATATATCAGATAGTTATGTTAGGGAGAGACTAGACTGTGCTCGTCTTTATTTTGAGTGAACTGTGATGTAAAGAGGTGTGAATGGGCACCAAATCGACAAGAGGTAGACTGAGGTGGTTTGAAAGTGTCAACTTGTCTAGGCTGAACTCTGTTTCCCAGAATTCCCTTTCCTTTACATTTCTAGACAGGATGGGCACCCGGAGATTTTGCACAAGGTTTTGTGACTGGAAGCAGCCATATTGACGTTATGCTTGGAAGGTTGGCGCAGGGACATTAGGATGCTCATGCGTGTCGTTGCTTCCTGGTGACTCACTCATCTGCTTGAGCCAGCAACTGGGCCTGCAGCTTCTCCACCTTCCCTTGGACACCTTCAACTCCTCTGATTCCTGGACTAGGTGCGTGTTTAGCTCCATGATGACTGGAGCCAACTTCTCCTGCAGAATCTTCTTTATCATCAACATTGCAGATACTGAGAGACATGGGTTCTAGTCAGTTCTCAGGGGTTTAGCTCATGCTCCTGGGTTTGAACTTGTGCTACAGACTTCAAGCTCCAGCATGAGACAATCAGACAACAGCCTTACAGAGACAATTTAACCAGAACTTAACAGTTGTGTCAGGTCTGACGTTTCAAGATTATATACACGATTGTCTAGAGGTGCTGTTGCTCTAACTGAACTCTGGTTGATATGGAATCATTACATGAAGGGCTTCCCGAAATCTTTGAGAGGAAGAATCTCCTGAAGAAGTCTTCTCCCCTTTCCCCACCTCAGTTATGTCCTCCAATGCCTTCTGGAGAACCAGCTTGGAGATCTTATGCTACTGCCACTGCCACTGCCACTGGCGCTGCCTAAAGGAGCCAGCAAAGAAGAAATTGATGTGACTTCTGGGCAAGTTAATACTGGACAGGATAATTCCAGTCCTTTCAAGATATTCTAAGACCATGTAGTAATTCTGAAGCACATACACCAGAAACCAGTGAATGCAGAAGGGCAGGCCATGGAGGAGGGAGACCAGCACTGTGAGCAGGATGGTCATGTACAGCCTGGTCAATGATATCTACTAGGTGCTACAGAGGATCCTGACCAGCAGAACAAGGCTGAATCCAGAGAGAATCACAAATAAAAATAAAATCAGCTATGCTGTAGTGATGACTTCAAATATCTGACACCAGTCATGGTCAATGTCCCCAAATAGGGAGCCACAGGAGTTTCAACTAAGATGCTGAGCAGCAGAAATGAGGCCCACAGCAGGGCATACATGACTGCTGACAGGTGTCTTGGGTGACAGCCATGGTGCCAGATGGGCCACAGGATGTACAGGGAGCGCTTGGTGCTAATGTTATTCAGCACGTTAGGCCTGAGATGTAGGGAATATCCTCACAGGGGTTAAGAATCTGGAGATGGAAGTGGAATTGGAGTGGAAGGAGTTGATGCATCCAACCAGGGAACCTGTAGGATAGCAAAAGAGCCACATAGAGGAGGAAGAGGATGAGAGTGAGGTCTGAGAGATTCAGAAAATTACTCATATGAGCAATCAGGGGCAAGGGAGACTGCTAGTTTCCTCCAAAGTCCCTGCTCTTCTCCTGCCACATAACAATTCCGAGAGTTTCAAAGCAGCAAAACACCCACTTTCCAGTTTCCTTGATGCTGGATGACGTCATGCAACTAGGTGCTGGTCAATGAGAGGTGAGAGAAAGTGATGTAACCAACTTCTGGCCATGGGATTAATAGGATAGTAACCTCCCTTGTTTCTCCTTGCCTCCCCCAGGCCAAGCACCAATGTGGCTGTGTGCTATGTAGAACCACCAGAATAAGGGCACCTCTATAGGGGCTGGGGAGCAATACTTTAGGAGGAGTCCTGGTATCTGATGCTTTGGAGCCTCCATTCTAGGTCTCAAAAACTATCTTGTTTGTGTCTTGTTATCATGGGTCTCAAAGTCACCACATTTATACTTAAGCAGTAAGAAATGTTTTTCCTTTTAAATCACATCCATTTTCAAGGCATTTTAAATAAATGTGCAGAACTGCTTCATTAAAGTGACACAAAGAAAGTACAAACAGAAAAACACTGTGGTGAAGATAAAATAAGACATGATCCAATGATATTTAGATAGAGAAAAATCCAGGAAGTATCGGGATATAAGAAGATGTGAAGCTCATCTCCATTTGCCATAAGGATTTCCTTCATTCTTCTCTAACCTGTTTGGCATCCCTAAAGGGTGGCTTCCATGTGCTTTATCAGTGGGATCTTTTCCCGTCTGGTTTCTGGTTGAACTGAGCCACTGGGAGTCATCAAGAGACTGGAAGACTGGAGGAGAGTGATTTGGGATTTCCACCTCCTGACTCTCTGCCAGTCTGGCTGTGTGTTGACCATGCAGGGCTTCTCTATCTGCCTGATCATCCACTCCCATCCCTATAGCTGCAGCTATGGCTATGTTCTCAATGGTAGCTGTTCCTTCTCTTGTCGCTTTAAGCCTCAGGAAGAAAACAGTGCTGCACTATTGAGGCTTAAGGTGCTTCCTCATGCACTGTCCCATTCCCTTAAAGGTAATCCATCTTTGTAAATAGTGCCCCCGTTAAACAATCCTTAATTATTTCAGATAGGACTGTTTGTTTCTTCCTGGGACCTTCCCAGATATGCAAATGAGAATAATTTTTAAAAGCAAAAAAACCAATAAAACAAGATGTATAGCAGTTCAACTCTGGGAAGAAATGCCTCCAAGTCATCCTGCTCCTTACATGAACGCAAGAGGCAGCATTCTCTTTATGACAACAGATTTGAATGGTTGGAATAAAAGGAAAATATGGGTAAATGTTTTAGTAGATCTCCTTGACTCTATTTGGAACTCCGCATACTGGGCTTCCAGCACCCAGTTTCCAGAAGGAAGCTTCATTTCTCTTTCCTTTCCTGAAGTTAGCCCCATGACCCCCTGCATGTAGCACCCTCTCATGGAAATACTGGGATGTGAACTTTGAGCAAATACCGTGACTGACTATGGAAAGAAGACAAGGTCTTGGTATATTTCCTTACTTTCCTCCTTTGCAGAGGTGGAGAGCAGTACCGTGCTAAAGGCAGGGAGCCTTTCTCTGATTGGGTGATGCCAGAGAAGGCTTCTATGTCCTCTAGTTGGGGAGATCCCTTACAGGAGTTGGAGTGAAAGTTGGTGACCCATCCAGACTCATTAAGATGCTGGACATCTTAATGGGCTGTGATTTCGTGTACTGGGACTACAAGAAAGTCAGAGACAAGAGCCATTTGAGAAACATTTTTTCGTTGAGATGGTCCTTGGCCTTTACCTCATTTTCACTCACGTATCAGCCTCTCCCATCCCTTCCCATCTGGCCCACCTCCCTGTAAGCAATTGTTGTTGTGGACCTTTTAATGCCAACTGTGAGCCTAGGTTCAATGTCAAGCAATGTGAGAGTGTATTGTGGAGCTTTATAAATCAAGAATAAGGTATATCAGAATGTCATCCCAGGCTCACCATGGCCTAAGAACAACTGATTTTTTTCATACATGTTTAAATCACGGTAGTTAATGTATTCATATGTCTACTTTCACCCCAATGACAGAGAAGTGCATAAAAAGTGAAAGTTCTCCGAGTCTCTTTCTCCAAAAGCCACCACTTGCTACACTTGCCATTCTTATTTTATAATTATTATTAGCTGTGAATAGCAAACTTATATTTATATTTTTAATTTATTAGTATTATCAAGTGGATTAACTTATAAAATGTAAGTAGCACACATAGAATATCTTTCTTCCTCCACTTTATGAAATTTGTTTATTTTTATTTGGTGTAAATATCAAAATTTCTAGTCTTATCTCCTGTGACTTATCTTCGTGTGCCTTATGGCACAGCCAAATTAAACTTATCATTTAAAAAATGTTATTTTTATTAGAAACTATTTCAAGTATTTAGAAAAGTTCTTCAATGTATTTGTCTTTGAGAATGCACAGAATTCTGAGGACGTGGAATGGGATGTCAATGTTCAGTATATTCATGCAAATGATTTTTTTGAAAACTGTGAGTGTATTACTATCTTCAAAATAAAATTTAAAACACAAAAATAAGTTTGATTATGCAACTAAGAGAAGGAGATAAAGATTTCAAGATATATGAGAGAGAGAAAAAAGGAGAGTGAATTGGTGATGAGAAAATGAAGATAATGAACACAGAAAACTCTTCTGAAGAGATTTTCTCTAAAAGAAAGAAGAGAAACTAGGTCATAGATGGAGGGGAATGTGGACTTGGGTGGTGTTTTAAGCCAGGAGGTAGGATAGCCTGTTGGTACTGCACTGGAATGATCCAATAGAAAGAAGCAGAAGGGAGAGCTGGTTATTATACACAGTGTTTCAGTGCAGGGAGGGGAAGCAGCACACAAGGGGAAAGGATGGTTATGGAGAGGAACGTGCAGAGTCCATTCCCTGACATGGGAGGGAAGGCAGAGAAATAAGCTCAGAGGCAAAATGACAGGTAGATTTGGTGTGGAAAAATGGCGTAATTCTCTGCAGAGCATCACCTGAGAGTGAAAAAACAGCGAGGAGGTGATTTCAGGAGAGAGGAGATGGTCTGAAGAGTTTCCCTTGGAGTGTGAGAGGCAGTGATGGAAATGTCATATGATCGTTCAGTAGAGAAAATAGTTCAGGCTAAAGGTCACAAATGTAAAGGGAAACCATGTAGCATGGCTGTGCATTGCCCTCCAGCCACACTCAGATCCCAGGGAAAAGCATGGAGTGAGTGGAGAGTTGGATTAAACTACGACAAAAGACTTGAACAGACGCTTCTCCAAAGAAGATAGATGGATGTTGAATAAACACACAAAAGGACGTTCAACATCACTAGCCATTAGGGAAATACAAATTAAAACCATGATGAGATACAACTACATGCTTCTTAGAATGACTGAAATAAAAAGTATTAGTAGTTTCAAGTGTTGGCAAAGACTTGGAGACAGTAGATATGTCACACATTGCTGATGGGAAAGTAAAGTGCTACAGTGACTCTGAAAACCTCTTTTGCATTTTCGAAAACAGTTAAACATACACTTAACATACAACTCAGAAATCCAACCATGGAATGGATCCTAGACTATGGAAAACAATGTTCACTTAAAAATCTGTATACATTTATTTCCTTAAATAGGTGACATGGATGATTCTGTCTGTGCTCCTAGATAAGTTCAATCCTCTATGGAATTGCACAAAGAAATATGCCCCACTCCCCCAGAAATGAGTGCACTGGAATCTAGTTATCTAGGAGCTAGATTCCAATCTAGTGCACTCAAAGAGGATTGGGCCGATGTAGGAGCACAGACAGAATCATGCATGTTCATACAAGGGAAGGGAAGTACATGGGAACTGATGTCATTATAAGTGAGAATAGATATTGTAATTTCATGTAAGTTGAATAATTTTAAAAATAAAGAAAATAGAATGCAAAATGACCTCAAGCTGGATTAAAGATAGGACTATTAAAGTGCCCTATGGAAATGATTCATGATTTTAGAAAAAAAGTATGTATACTTATGTTTATAGCTGCTCTATTTATGCCAGCTAACCTGGAAACAAGCAAAATGTTCTTTTACTTGTGCATTTTGAAACAAAACATAGTATATCCATACAATGGAACACTCAGCAATTTAAAAAATCAACAATAAACTATACAACCATGGCACGTATCTATACCTACAAAACTTGCGTGGATTTTGAAGGCATTATGTGAAATGAAAAAACTAACTTAGAAGGTTAGATACTGTAACATTCCATTTTAAAACATCTTCAAACTGACAAAATTATAGAGGTGGAGAACAGATCTACGGTTGTCAAGGATTTAAGAAGTGGGATGGGAGTGGGTATGACTATATATGGTAGCCCATGGAAGTTCTATGGTTGTGAAGAAACA
>NW_022160126.1:0-1463 GCF_008728515.1 Papio anubis | reverse complement strand
TATTACGTATTGCTTTGCATTTCTGTTGATTTGTGATGCATTTTGATAAATTAGGTAATTATTTTGACAAGCCTCATTGGCAAAAGCAGGACAGGAAACAGATCTAATTGGTTCTTGTGAGACTGATGACTCAGTGATTTTGAGTCCAGGTGTACTGGAGCATCAGTGAATGGCCACAAAGGCTCAGCATTTGCTCAGCATCGATCCATATATTGTCTTTATGAAGTGGAAAGGATTGGTTATAGAGATGGAATGTATTAGTGAGAGACTTATTTGAAAGGTGTTTGCTTTTATGTAGAATTAGCACAGTGCTTGATGAATTAGGTTTGAACGTTTGTTGAATTCATGCCTAAAAAATAGTCATGAGGGGGCGGAGCAAGATCACCCAATAGGAACAGCTACAGTCTCCAGCTCCCAGCGCCAGCGACACAGAAGACAGGTGATTTCTGCATTATCAACTGAGGTACTGGGTTCATCTCACTGGGGAGTGCAGGACAATCGGTGCTGGTCAGCTGTTGCAGCCCGACCAGCGAGAGCTGAAGCAGGGCGAGGCATCGCCTCACCTGGGAAGCGCAAGAGGAAAGGGAATCCCTTTTCCTAGCCAGGGGAACTGAGACACACAACACCTGGAAAATCGGGTAACTCCCACCCCAATACTGCGCTTTAAGCAAATGGGCACACCAGGAGATTATATCTCACACCTGCCCGGGAGGGTCCCACGCCCACGGAGCCTTCCTCATTGCTAACACAGCAGTCTGTGATCTAACTGCAAGGCAGCAGCGAGACTGGGGGAGGGGTGCCCGCCATTGCTGAGGCTTAAGTAGGTAAACAAAGCCCTGGGAAGATTGAACTGGGTGGAGCTCACAGCAGCTCAAGGAGGCCTGCCAGTCTCTGTAGACTCCACCTCTGGGGACAGGGCACAGCTAAACAACAACAACAACAACAACAACAACAAAAGCAGCAGAAACCTCTGCAGACGCAAGCGACTCTGACAGCTTGGAAGAGAGCGGTGGATCTCCTAACACGGAGGTTGAGATCTGAAAACGGACAGACTGTCTGCTTAAGTGGGTCCTGGACCCCTGAGTAGCCTAACTGGGAGACATCCTCCACTAGGGGCAGACCGACACCCTACACCTCACACGGTGGAGTACACCCCTGAGAGGAAGCTTCCAAAGCAAGAAGCAGACAGGTACACTCACTGTTCAGCAATATTCTATCTTCTGCAGCCTCTACTGCTGATACGCAGGCAAACAGGGTCTGGAGTGGACCTCAAGCAATCTCCAACAGACCTACAGCTGAGGGTCCTGACTGTTAGAAGGAAAACTAACAAACAGGAAGGACACCCACACCAAAACCCCATCAGTGCGTTACCATCATCAAAGACCAGAGGCAGATAAAACCACAAAGATGGGGGAAAAGCAGGGCAGAAAAGCTGGAAATTCAAAAAATAAGAGCGCATCTCC